>NC_031770.1:41336486-41375703 GCF_001522545.3 Parus major | reverse complement strand
GAGGGGTGTGACCACATGCACCAGCACAGGCTGGGGGCCGACCCGCTGGGAAGCGGCACTGCGAAGGCCCTGGGTGTCCTGGTGCAAACAGGCTGTCCGTGAGCCAGCAGTGTCCCTGTGGCCAGGAAGGCCAGTGCTATCCTGGGGTGCAATGGGAAGAGCATTGCCAGCAGGTCGATCCTGCCCGCTACTCAGCCCTGGTGAGGCTTGGTCTGCAGTGCTGTGTCCTGTTCCGGGCTCCTCAGGACAGGAGAGACCTGGAGCTCCTGGGGCAGATGCAGCAGAGGGCTACAGAGATGATGAAGGAACTGGAGCATCCAGTTACAAGAGAGGGCTGAGGGACCTGAAACAGCTCATAGAGGGGACCTCATCAACGTGAATAAATATTTAAAGGGTAGGTGTGGCTCATCTTGGTGGTGCCAAGCAATAGCACAAGAGGCCATGGGCAGATACTGCTGTAGGGACGGGAAGTTCCACCTGGATATGAGGAAGAACTTCTTTACTGTGCAAGTGACCGAGCGCTGGAGCAATTGTCCTGAGAGGTTGTGGAATCTCCCTCACTGGACATGTTCAAGAACCATCTGGACACAATTCTGTGTCATGTGCTCTAGGATGCCCCTGTGTCTTGGGTTGCAATACAAGATGTAACCAGAAGTATGTATTCTATTATCATCTGTTAAAACAAGGTGGGGCAGTGTTCTTTATCTCTTCCACAACCCATCCTCTCTCCAGGGTGATATCTTCTGTTAATGGGCCATTGAGTCTCAGTCTATGACTGATAAATTCCATCATCCCATTGTCAGATGCTCCACCCAGGGGGAGGAGTCAAACATTCCTACCTGGATATAATCTGAGACTTGGAACACCTTTCAGTCAGCCTTTCTCCACTGGATTTCCAGAGGAAAACCGGACCCATTTAAACCACCTTCAAAGAGAAGGGACCTTCCGAGGAAAACTACACCCTTCTACAGGATCACTGCTTCAACAGAACCACATCTGTCACTCCAGTAGCCACCATTTAATCAGAGTGCTACCAACAGCCTGACCAACAGGGTGTCAGGTTGTATTCCGACTCTGACAGTGGATTTCTTTTGTACTACTGCATTTTTATTTCAATTTTCGTAGTAAAGAAATGTTATTCCTATTCCCATATCTTTCCCTGAGAGCCCCTAGATTTCAATATTATAATAATTCAGGGAGGGGTTTAACATTTTTCCATTTCAAGGGAGGTTCCTACCTTCCTTAGCAGACACCTGGCTTTTCAAACCAAGACGCCTTGCTTGAACAGAAGGGTTGCCCCAGATGACTCCCTGTGGTCCCTTCCTGTGAAGGGTAGATCTTGTGAATCTGTGGGGGTCCCTGGCAGTGCAGCAGGCCCTCACAGAGGCTGTGGTTCCTCATGTTGGAGCTGTACAGAGCTCTGCACCGCTGTGCTGCCACCTGTGGGTCTCACCGCTGTGTGTGCACGGTGCCCATGGAGACTGCAGCCGCCACAGCTGTGCAACACAAGCAGGGCAACACATTGCTGCTCAGGAGCCCCACACGTGTCCCCCACATCTCACTGGCCCCACCCTCTCCTTCTCCCCTGGTACCACTTTGAGCTTCTATCCCAGCCCTTCCCACTTGTTTCCACTCGTGCCACGGTGCCTGGCACTACACCTCATGGCCCACCTCAAGGCCCTGGTGAGACCCCAGCTGGAGTGCTGTGTCCAGCTCAAGAACCAGACCTGTTGGAGTAGGTCCAATGGAGGACCACCAAGATGCTTGGAGAGATGAAGCACCTCTTGTATGAGGAAAAGCTGAGATGATTTTGGTTATTCAGCCTGGATAAGAGAAGGCTTCAGGGTGACCTACTAGAAAGGTGGAGATTGATTTCAGAAGAGCATGTAGTGACAGGACAAGGAGGAATGGCCTCAAACTGAGAGAGACATGGTTTAGATTAGCTATTAGGAGGAAGTTCTTTGCTGTGAGGGTGGTGCAATACTGGCAAAGGTTGCCCAGTGAAGTTGTGGGTGCCCCATCCCTGGAAGTGTTCAAGGCCAAGCAGGATGGAGCTCTGACCAACTTGGTCTAGTGAAAGGTGTCCCTGTTTGTGACAAGACTAGATGATCTTTAAGGTCCCTTCCAACTCCAGCCACCCGATGATTCTACGAATCCCGACTCTTGTTCGTCACAGCGGTTCTAAAGGTGCTCTTCCCTACAGAGCAGGAGCCGCCCTGCTGCCCACCGGCCCACAGGCGAGGGGTGTGTGATGGCCTCACCACAGCTACTGATCAGCCTCCGTGTTTCCAGGAGCGGGCAGGCAGGTGACAGAGCAGCGCTTGGACAAGAGCCGATGCCGGTGCTGCCCAGGGCCCAGGCACACACCTTGCGGCAGGCGGGGCCCGGGCGGGCTCGGCTCCACAGCGGCCCCGCCGCCTCCCGCCAGGCCAGGGCGCTCGCCGCCCGGCAGAGCGGCCCAGAGGCGGCTGCTCCGCCCTCACAGAGCGGCTCCGCTTCCGCCTCCGGTGCCGCCATTTCGCCGTGAGACAGCAGCGATCGGCCGGCCGCGATGCTGTCCACCTCGGGATACGGATTCGAGCCCTCCCAGCCCGAGTTTGGCTGCGGGCTGGAGGCGCCCGTGCAGCGCCACCGCTTCTCGCCGTACACCTTCAACGGAGGGTGAGGGGCCCGGGCAGGCAGCGGGCGGGACGGGGCACCCGGGGCACGGGAGCCAGGGGTGAGCGGCGCTGGGGCTGCCTCGCCTTACTCCTGCCTCTCCTCGGTGCTTGGTGCGGGTTTATCTCCCCTCACGATCCCCTCTTTGTAGGGAGAGAGCGGCAGCACAGGGAGGAGCTGGGCTCGGGCTTGCCTTGGGCTTGCCTTGAGGCCTTGCAGCCTTTCAGGGTGTTCTTGCCTGTCCGTGTGCCTTTAGGAACGCTCGGGCTCCCTAAACTTCGACTGGTCTTAAACGACGCATCTTTCGTTCGCGCAGGGTTGTTTCTTTGTAGTGGCTTAGGAAGCTCAGGTAATGGTCCTATTACAGAATCACAGAGTTGTTAGAGCTGGACGGAAGCTCTGGAGATCATCCAGTCCAACACCCCTGCCAAGGCAGTGTCACCTCAAGCAGGTGACACCAGAACGTGTCCAGGTGGGTTTTGAATGTCTTCAGAGACGGCGACTCCACGAGCTCCCTGGACAGCCTGTTTCGGTGCTCTGCCACCCTCAATGTAAAGCTGTTCTTCCCCATGCTGAGGTGGAACTTCTTCTGTTTAAGTTTATGGGCATTGCTCTTCACGGTGTTGCTAGTAAACGTGTTACTGGTTTGAATGCCACCTTATTGTTACTGTTAAAGGCAGGTGATGTTTTACACACCTGAGTTGGTGACAAGATCTGGCCGGGTAGGTTTTTTTTCCTACTGATGACTACTGCTTTTTGAAGGGCATTTCTTTGTTACTTAATGGTAGGACGCCTGTGGTGATTACAAATCTAGTTGTTAGGAAGTAATAACACCAGATTTTAAAAGTGATGTTTATTTAAGTGATACTGTTTCTCAGTACATTGCTTGTACTTTGCTTGTTTTAGAAGGATGAGTCATTATCAGGCATATAAAATACCTCGTCCATTGGGTCTGGTTCTTGCCTGGTGCAGAGTCTCTGTTTTACCAAGTTTTTATACAGTTTAAGTTAGGGTAGAAGGACACATGCTTATATTTTCTGAAGTCAGTCTGGTGTCTACTTCCTTCAGTGTTGAGTAGGGATGTTGAGTGGGAAAAATAGCAAGGAATATAAGATGCTTGACAAAACATCTGGGTGTAGAATTACTATCTAGTTTGTTTCTGTGTTGCCTAAAAGATATGTCAAGAGAAGGTCATGATTTATCAATATTCTTCTTTTTAAGCACTGTGCTGGCGATTGCTGGAGAAGACTTTTGTATCGTTGCCTCTGACACACGTCTGAGTGAAGGCTATTCAATTCACTCCCGGGACAGTCCAAAATGCTACAAGCTGTAAGTCCAGATCTGCAAGGATTGAAAAAGATGAAAAATCTTTTGTATTGCTGACCATGTCACCTGCCTCCTGCTTTAAGCAGAATTCTTAGAAGAAGCAGCACAATACCAAAGTAGATTTTGGAGTTGTGGTGACCTTTGCTGTAATGCAAGATGTGATATGGTGTTGTAAATATAGCCAGATTTCTTGTTTCATGCTCCTAAAGTCAGGTGAGAACAGAACATTTTTAGCATGATACAAACCTTAATGTGGGTTTTTTTGGCTGGATAATCAGAAGAATTTTTAGCTTAACTGTAGCAAAACTTAATCCTATGATAACTCATTCTGCTTCATCAGGAGTTCTAGTGATGGTAGGCAAGTTTACCCACTGCTGCCAGTTGTACTGTATGTCTCTAGTTAATTACCTGGCACTTTAGAGAGGTGTTTGTTTTAGGAGAGATAAACCTATCTAGTTCCATGATTGAACTTTCTATGCTCATTTTATGTGTGATCCTGCATACGATAAGTCCTCTCCAAGATGTAGGTTGCAGGTGCCTTTCATACACCACAGATCTGTTACAATATTTTAGACGACTGTTTTTGACAGCACTAGAAAAACTGAAAATATATTTGGTGTTTTCATAATAACCTACTGTGTAAGAATTGCTGTAGTTCATGCTAATTCTGAAATTGCAACAAAATTTTACATTTTTCAGAACAGAACGAACGGTCATTGGATGCACTGGTTTCCATGGCGACTGCCTTACCCTTACTAAAATTATTGAAGCCAGATTAAAGGTAACTACATATCTTACTCTATTGAGAAACTTAGATGGTTAATTTTATACTTGAGACCAATAATATGATATATTTTAAACATAACTTCTGCTTAGTTTTTTTTTCAAGTGTTTGTATCATAACTGTTTTGCTAGTGAAAGATCTGGCAGGGAAAATTGGTGCTGTGCCCTTATTAAGTGTGACACCACAAATTTATAGAATGGAAGAGCTGGAGGGAATATTCTGAGTGAGGCAACACCTATTAATTACAACAAATTTGAAGATATGTTAATCTTTGGCTTGTAAAGAGGCTTTACCTTTTAGACCAGCATGTTCTCACTAATTACGCTGGTTAATTATTTTGCTTAGCATCAGTTCCTCTGTAGTGAGGTTACAGAAAATGTAATTCTGATTGAATGTCAGCTTTAGTGTTTGACTTCCTTCTTGGATGTGCTCTACCACTGGCAGATGTACAAGCATTCCAACAACAAGACCATGACTACAGGGGCTATTGCAGCAATGCTGTCTACGATCCTGTATTCTCGACGTTTCTTTCCCTACTACGTTTACAATATAATTGGTGGACTTGATGAAGAAGGTAAGACTTTTAACAGGAAAAAAGAAACAAAAAACAAAGAGAGGCTGCATTTCTGGGGGTGGATAGCTATACCTTTACATCTCAGGTGTACTGATTGAATAACAAAGTTTTTGTTCCTATTCCTAACACCTGCCTTTAGGCATTGTGGTATTTACACGGGTTAAATACATATTATGTATCTGGCTTGTTTACTAGCTTTTGTTATTCACTTGATTTTTCACTTCTGATGGTCTGAAAGTCTAAAAGCTATGTTATAATTATTTGATTACAAATAACATCTCTAAAGTGAAGTAATTAATACTTTAGACAGGAAAATTTTACAGCTGTTTTGCTGGATTTTTTAATTACATCTTTAAAGTAGATGTCACTAGTAAAATTGTCTATGTTTCACTCAGACCTGTGAGTGTGGTAAAGACTGTTTCATATGAAAACTTACTCGAGAGACAGGTTTCTACAAAGTTATTTCTAAATGTTAAGTATCCCCTAATGAGAATCATGACTACTACACAGAAGCTGTAGTGTAATGTATAGTCCTTCCAGAACTTTCTGGGCTCCTGTCCAGTGATTTGGTTGAGTTGCTGAAGTAGTGTGTTCTCTGGCTTTGAGAAGGAGCTCAGAGGTGGGCTTGTTTGGATAATTTTAGCCATTCCCTGCAGTTTGTTTTTCCCATTAAGTTATATTGCTTTCCCAGTCTTGCTAAGACATGTCTGTGATTTGTGGGATCTGGCAGGGCATTAGTCTGCCCTGCATAATGGTAAATCTCAGATTATAAGGGTGCTGTAGCAGCTGATAAGAATCAGAATGCAAGTTCACTTGCATGGACTAAATTTGAGTCCAGCAAGATTGACTTTTGATTTGGGTGGCTTTCTCAGGTCCTGTGCTCTTCTGCCGAGGGCACTGGCCAGTTAATTGAATTGGGTGCAGCCTGTCTGCACTGAAAGGCTGGGCTTGGCCAGCTGCTACATTCTGTCTGGCATGTCCTCCTCAAACCCCAGGTGTGTCAGAGCTACAGTGTGTCTGTATCTCTGATGTACTCTGATGTACTGGTGTGAGCCAGTAAACTTTGCACCACCTGGTCTGGCTTAAGAGGGAAGTGTGCAAGAGACCAGAGCATCATCCCTGGTTCTGGGAGTGTGATGCAGAGGCATCCAAGCCTGCTTTTTGGAGGTAATTGAAGAAATGTATCATTGAGGAATTATGTCTGAGCTGCTTGTTTGTGTTAGCTTTGGAACCCCTGGGGCTCTTTCTGTAGCACTACACTCTAGCACATTTTTCTGCTTTGATTATTCTACACTTTTTCTGTGGTAGGTACTGTAGGAAACCTCTGTTGAAGCATGGTTGTGGCTTAAATAAAGAAAATAACTTTGGATGTTGTACCAGGCCATATCAAGTCTTCTGTAAATTACTCTTTCTGTGTAATCTGAACGTACTCAGTGTTGTTTGGTAAAGGCTTACTGGGATCTGCAGTGTTCCAGACACTGCTTATCCAGAGAGCTGGTTTTGTTGAAAATGCTTGCCAGTATTGAGCATCTTTCTGAATTGTGATTACATACTAATTTATTGTTTTTCCAGGGAAGGGAGCAGTTTATAGCTTTGATCCAGTGGGCTCCTATGAGAGAGATTCTTTCAGAGCAGGTGGATCAGCAAGTGCCATGCTGCAGCCTTTGCTGGATAACCAGGTAAAATAGCTTGTTGGCTTTTGTTTTGTTTTTTTCTTTATCTCAGTAAACATTTGTAACATTCAAATGAATGTAGCTTTACTTCTGGAGATTACTTTTGAGAGAAGTTTTAAATCTATTATCCAGGTAGGATCTGGTAATCCATACGTTTATAAATTATGTGGCTTAACTTTCTCACAAGAAGTCAAGCTTTTGCTTTGGGATCTGTCCAGGTTTTTAATACATTATTAATAGTGCAGTGCTTGTTTAAAAGACAGAAATGTTTTAATTGGGGAGTTATGTTTATCCTAGAAATTTGGAATTATTTTTTTTTCTGGGTGTTGGGAGTTTTTTATTGGCTGATAACATAAATATGCCTGTTACTTAGTATGAAATAATACCAAAATAAGATGATAGAATTAATACATACATTATATCATTTAATATACCCTTGTTTAAGTCTTCAGTTTTGTACAACTCAGATACCATTTTTCAATAAGAGTGTTTTTTGTATAAGACTACTGGAAACTTATTCAGCTAAATCTGTCTGAAATAATTGAAGAATATTTTCATATTTAGTTGAAGCTGTTAATGATTAAATGGGAGAAATACCAAAGCATGTTGTACTCATTTTAATTTTTTGATGTTAGTGTTGGTATTTAGTCACTTGAACCTGATGTTAACACAACTTTTGTGTTTAGAAAAGTAGTAAGCATTCTTGACTCTTACCAATGAAAAAGGAATAGAATATTTCCTTTTGTTTTTTTTAAAAAAACCAAACTTTATTAACTGAAGGAAATATATTCTGCAAAAACCAAGTTGTCATAAGTAATTTTTTAATGCTTATGGGTTTCAGGCCAAACATGGGACTCTTCTCCTTCACCTGTTCTGATGCTTAAGTTGACACTTATATTTATGAGCTAACTTATACTATTTAGTAGGACCAGAAATGCTCCAATACAGACTTAGTTTTGAAGTCTAGGTATCTTAGGGAATATTTGCTTTTAAGAAATGTTCCTAACTGCAAGTGACCAGAGGAAAAAAGGCTCATGTGCAGTTGTGGTACAAGTTTGTGAAGAATTAGATCAGATCCAAATGTTCATTGTGATCTTGTACATGCCGAAATGAGCAGGAGGAGCTGTGCTGGCTGTATATTGGATCTGTGTATTGGATATTCTGGTTAATTTTCTAAGAGAATTGCTATTGGCAAAGCTCTCAACTGTAAACTGTGTGGAGGAATACTTCTTCAGCTTTGGGGTTTTTGAAACAGGCAAGCCATTTCTTCTTTTTTAATTCATCTAAATCTGTTCATTCTAGTGCAGAGACTGAAATAGTTTTCATAGATGGATAAAATGCATTTTCATCTTTTCTTAGATTGGCTTCAAGAACATGCAAAATGTGGAACATGTACCTCTGACCCTGGAAAAGGCTTTGCAGCTGGTTAAGGATGTCTTCATTTCTGCTGCTGAGAGAGATGTGTACACTGGGGATGCACTCAAGATTTGCATTGTCACAAAAGATGGGATTAAAGAACAAACTGTCCAGTTACGAAAAGACTAATTGGATTTATCTGTCAGCAAGCTATCTGTGATGTACAATTTACCTGTGTTATGAAGACAATTGTCTTATTAAATTTTTTTCCAAGAGGTTCAACTACTGTGGTGCTGAGTATTCTGTGTCTTTGTTAGAAGTTGTGTTTTTTAGAAACCAGAGCAGTTTGTGTAAGGAGCAGCTAAAAGTTTCAAATCGGTTTCCTTCATCTCAATCTATCAATCAGTCTAATTGTAATGCAAGTTTAATCCACTTTCACAATCCCTTATGCTGCAATATGGGGGAGTATTAAAGTTTAGGTTCACAGATTATTCTGATAATTCTTTCAGTTCAGCCTTGGTTTAGCAAGTAAAGCATTTGCTCTGTTCATATTGCCTTCTCTGCACTTCACAGCTTGCTTTTCCTCTCTTCTCCTTTCTTTCTCTGATGTGCTGTCCTGACATTTGACTTTGTGTACTTATTTGCAAAGACTGTATGGGTCATCTGAAACCAGTATCACTGTATTAGAGGGAAGAATGTAAAACGGAATCTTTTATGGTTTAGTCCTGGACTCTGCATCTGGGCTCACCTCTGCCTGTTTGTTTGCTTGATGCCCAGAATTTGAAGCATTGTTCCCTTGTGGCTACTGATGGAAAATAACTCTAGAATGGGGATTCCCGAGTGCCTTTTAACACCTGGGTCCTTTGTTAGCCCTGCTGCTGCTTTTGATTCGTGGGAAATTGCATCAAGTGTAGTTTGTTTGATGTGCTGTATCACCCTCCTGGAAATTGGTTTCAGTATTAGGACCTTCAGAAAAACAGCTGCATCACCAAGGGCAAGATCATTTTTTCTTGTGCAAGACTCCTTTCACAGTCTGTGGCTCTTTAGAAAAGGACCTATAAAATATCTCATTGCTTTAGGTGGCATACTAGTTCCTTAAAAGAACAATTTTGCCGACATGCTTGACCCGATGGTAACACTGTCTCCTGTTTGGATGTGACTGGCTGATTTCATTGCAGCATTTTGGGTGCTGTGCTTTATTCCTAGCTCTGGCTGGCCTTCACCAGAGATGGCAGTCTCAGGCTTCCTAGACAGTTGAGATAGTGGGCAGCATTTTGAACCTCAGTAATCAAACAACTAGCGCTTTTAAACAGACTCTGGCTATGTTCAGGAAGTCCACAAATTTCCCGAAGTGTTTGTGAGGGCGCTTGACCACTGGGTGCCAGTGTTGGCCCGGGTAAGGAGGGAGCAGCTCACTCCTGGGTGGTTGGGCAGTAAGAAAGGCACACAGCATCTCAGGAGTAATGCTGTGGCTGAGGTTACTGGGTCACGCAAGTCAGAACTTCAGACGTGTTCAAGTGTCTTAAGGGGGTGTTTAACATTTTCAAAAGTCGTCTTGCATGGACAAGGTTGATTGTAGAAATGATTGTAGCTGTATGCTGTCTGTACGGAGCAAATGGCACACAATGCAATAATTCAAAGAACAGAAAGCCTGTGCCTCTTTAAAATACAAATCAGCAATACTGAATTAAATACCTGCACTGTAACATCTGTAAAATTAAGTTAAAACACCTTAAGTTCTGCTTTCTTTGATAACCAGATTTATGTTGAATTGCTCAAGCATTTCACGATAGGCTGTTAGAGCTTTATGCAAAGTTGCTGAAATCAGCTGAAACTAAATAGTGTTTCAGTTGCAGAGGAAAGCAGGAGAGGGTAACAAATTGACATGCCTGCATTTGGGACAGGTCTGTTTGCAATATATAAAGTCTAAACAGTGAAGAGCAACAAAAAAGGGGAACTATCTAATTTCTACATGAACTAATTTAATGCTCATGCAGGATGCCAGACATGTAGGAGAGTTGCAGTATCAAAACTCAAAAGTTTTGATAAATTTGGATGCTCTTACATTTAAGGGTGGATTTTACATCCAAAAAAATGCATGTTGCCAGATTTTAGGAATTAGTGGCTTTAGTTTAATGTGGCCGGGCTTGCATTTTTAAGTTCTTTCGGGAGGAACACAAGGTGATTAGAATTTTAAGGTGTCATTTGCAGTCTCAGAAGAGGTACAAGAGCAGGTACCTGTTCTCCCAACACGGTGTGTCAGTCTGTCCTGTTGGTGCACTTGCAATGATGTGAGATGGCCATCTTGTCTCCTTTTCAGATTTCCCTGCAGAATACATCTAGCTGATCAGCCAGCAGGGAAAGGAAGCTTTTTCACAGGCCCATTGGACTGAAAATACCAAGTTTCTTTCACCAAGGTGTGTAGCACAGTGTTCCTTCCCTTTGTGGATGGGTTTGGAATCACTGAGATGGGGAGCTTTGTTTCTCACATTTTTAACTTTCCAGTTATGCCCTGCTGTGATGCCATCACTGCTTGTGCTCAGAGTGAGGAATTGCAGGAGTGACAGGAGGTGTGTGAGTACAAAAGTATTCACAGGCTGCTCAGCTAGAAGTTACTTGCTTATTAGTATTAAAGAATTAAAACATCCCAAATGTCAGGTGTATATTATGGATGAAAGGCAGGGTTTTTTTTTAACCCACCACGTTCCATAGCTTTGTGAAGATTGTCATCACCTCAGGATGCAAGGTGGGAAGGGTCTGACTCTCTGCTGCTCTTCTGACTTCCATTCCTGTATTTCCCGTGTGTAAATCAGCTTAGTATTCATCTAGCACTGTGCCTATAATGTAAATTGACAGTTTATGAAACATTTTGAGCATTACTTGGTTACAGAACTGTCTAGGCAGGCTACAGAGGTGCACCTAGGCAAAACAATTGTAACAATGCCACTTCGGGGTGCTAGAAGCAAAGGGCTGGTTTTGGCCGATCTACTTGGGCAGGGATTAGACACTTTCAATACAATTTTATGTAAGACAAAGGAGGGAGAGCGAAAATGCTCATCTTGAAAACCTTTTATTTATTTTAAACATGTTGTGTGTACCTTTCAAGAGAGAGGTGCTCTGCAGGATTGGAATAACCCTTTAAGCTCTAAGGGTGTACAGCAGGAGCAGGAGCAGGCAGCTCCACTTCACCTGCAGCAGTACTAAGGGCCACCCTAAGGTGGCAATAGCTGCTCGCTGTCGCAGGTCTCGGCACATGTCCCCGCGAGTGGAAATAGCCATACATACTTCCCAGTGTCCCGCTGTAATGCGCTTTGTGGCACTGTTTGTTGAGGAGATGGAAGGTTTTATTTTGATCTCGGCCAATGGCTGTGTGCCCTTGCTTGTGTAAGGGACTCTACAAGGTCGAGATCAGCCTTGGAAACTGGGTTTGTAAAGCAAAGTATTCTTTACTAATTTTGGATGTGTTTTCAGCAATATTTTTTATGCATCAAATCCATTTTCTGTACTGAAGAGGGGGCTTGTTACTACAGACAGTGAAAGTGATTGACAGGACATAAATATTGCATGTATGCTGTGAAGAGCTTAGTTCATTATATCAGTCAGGGATAAGTTTAATTTTCTTTTAACGAAAACCAAGACTTTCTTGAGGCTGAATCATAAGATGTTTTTATATAAACCAAATACCAAGCTTTCTTACTCTAGGGTGGTGTTTTTCCTTTTACACTGATATATTCCTGTAACACTACATATGCCTTAGTGTGATGGGAGCCAGAACCAGGCTGCTGACTAGAGAAAACAATTTCAATAGAAATTTTAAAACACTATATGAAGTACAGTAGTTTGAAGTGGCCCTACAGCATCTCAGTCCTTTATATTCTTAAGTTTTTATTTACTCAGGGGATAAAGTTTTAATTTCCCATGTTTGATAAACTCTTTTTGATACCCTGTAATCATATATCCTAGAAAGCTGCTTTGGCTTTTTTTTTCTCTCTGTTTAGCAATTCTGGGTTTTACAAACCTAAACCTGGGGAAAGGTGGCAGGAGCAAGTGGGGACTGATAAAAGCAGCGTTCACACGAATCCAAGCAAAACAAAGTAGTCCTGCTTCTCTCCAGTCTAGCTGAAGATCGTTTTTAGGAGCATAAGGTAACTGCTGCCTTATTCAGGGCTCCTTATCAAAAGTCAGGAGCCAACTTTTGCATAGAAGGAATTTGGAAATGACAGCTTTCAAATTCCTCTTTTCTCTCTCTTTCAGCCATTGCTTTTGTTTAGTGTGAATGTCCTTTGCTTTTAGGCCATTTGGGGCAGTCGTAAACCAGACAATAAGGCACATGGGCCTGAAGTTAACTATGATTTGTCTCCAGATCTCTCTTCTCAAGCCAAATTCCTTCTGAGAAGGGGTTTTGTCTGTGTGAGTGCAACAGAGTGAGACCAGTTTTATATTCTTTCAACACTAACATGTATTTGGTTTAATTGTATGGACCATTTTCTGTGTACTTCCTTTTCCAAGCAATTTCAACAAAGTATTCATAATTACAAAAACATGGTTTAGCAGAAAAAACAAACAAAAAATCCTGAGTATCTTTCCTGTTAGGCTGTTCTTGGCCCCTTTCCTAACAGTTGCTGGCAAAGTTCAACTTCACTGTTCATTTCAGAGGCTCAAGTGGGGGTAGGGATGGACTTCACTGTAGCCTACAATAATTAATATTCTTTGGCACAAGACACAGATTAAAGGGCTACTGGGAAGAGAGTAGTCACGGTACCAGAAATTTAACCAGTCCTTTGTACTTAAGCTCAAAGAACCATAAAAGGAAAGTTAAAAAAAACAAGACTCCCTTTTGTGCTGTGGAAAAGGAACAAGGTGTCGAAGTTTGCGGTGTTACATAGATACTTCACGGTTGAGGTAAAGTGCTATTGACTTCCTTGAGACTTGGCTTCTCTGAAACGTAGGTATTTCTGCCACTTAGCTTTCTGTAGCTACACAGGTTTGGTGATCTCATTGATGGTTCTGCAAGAAGTCACCAATGTGCTGATTCACCTAGGTGCCCACCCAGTTGTGGGCATGTGACACCCACAGTGCCTGGCCCGCTGAGGTGGCTCAGCTGAGAAGGACTGCAGCCCCTCTGGACCAGTCCTTTGTTTGACCAGGCTTTGTAGAACTGGCCGTGATGAGCTTGGCAGTCAGGCTGGGTGGATGATGGAGCTGCTCATTGCTCTTTCAAGGCTACACCCCCACACTGGAGCCCCTGGGTGGCTCAGCCAGGCTTCTCTCCAGCCTGGGCAGCTGATGGAGGCGTAACCAACTGTGGGTACCTGGCAGGTGAGAGGTGCTGTAGAATGCCTTGGAAGCTGGTCCCCTACCAGGAGCCCATCCTCAAACATCCCAGTAGGAAACAAACTTCTGTTTGTATCTTGCTTATGTGGCCTTTGCAGAGAACCTCATGCACTGAGATACCAGAAGGTCAAGAGTCCTGATGGGGAAACACCCCTCACACACAAACAAAAACCATGAATTGAGGTGGAGGCTTTTTTTCAGGGTTTATATAAGTGACCGTTCTGGAGAAAGCTGCATTCCAGTGTCACTGCCTTGTGCTTGATCTGAACTTTTCTTGACACGTACCCTTGAATGCAGAACACAATCTCCACTTAGTCCCACAGCAAACAAACATTTTGGTGCGGCTGGCATGTGTTTGCTAGTTGCAGACAAGCCGATCTCATTAGAACTGCATTTACAACTTCTGCCAAGCGTTTGGAAACTGGTTGACATGCACAACAGCTGCCTGAGCTGGAATGGCATTCCATTCCCTGCCTCCATCTTATTAGCAGAGGGGATGGCTTGATTAATGACAATTAGATGAGATTTTTAAAAATTCAAGATAATTTGTCTTTGGAAGGGCAAATGTGTTTTCATTTTCTGATTTAAAATAAGTCACAAAGTCTAGATTTTTTTGGCATTTCTCAAAAGCCAAGCGAAGTGCTTACCCTGAGCTAACCCACAAAATTTGAAGTGAAAACATTTTAAAGGGTGATGCAGAGTGTTTTCAGCTGGTACACAGCTCAATTGCAGACAAAAGCATTTCCACAGGAACTGGAGGACCTCGTTTCCCCCTCATTTCTCCAGGCCCTCAGTGCAGAGCTCTTGAGCTTACAGCCTTGAATAGAGACTCCTGATTCAGTGCAGGCTGTTACATCTAAACCACTCAATGTATTTTGTTTGGCTCTACAGCCTTTAAAGTCAGTGGCTGTGTTGCCCTTTACCTTTGTTAAGATGCTTCTCTGTCAAAGGAACACTCTCCATCAAACACAGTGAAGCACCAAACAGACAAGATGCTCTTCTCTGAGGAGCTGGGGAGTTACAGTGGCCAAAGCAGTATCTGTATGCTGGTATTCACATGCCTAATTTAACCCATAAAAACATTTAACAGGAGGTTCTGGGGGTTTAGTTTAAGTCCAGTGTTAGCAGATAAGCCACCCTGATATTCATTCTCTGCACAAACCTAGAGCTCTGAACTCCAATTCGTGCTCTCAGACAAATTTAACTACGCTGCCAGAAGTCATGATTACAACTTAAATTTAAAAAGGACAATGAATCAGGCTCCTGAAGTAAGTGAGTTCCTTTTGACTAGTTGGCTCAGCTTAAAAATAAAATAAAAAATAGACTTCTCATAAGAGAATGCATTTGCAGTGTTTTAACATTGCAACATTTAATGTTTTGACCTGCACAGGTAGAGGGTTGTTTTCACGAATGTTTCCATTCAAAGCCAAAATATATTTTTGGAACTACTCCAAGAATTTAGTTTCTATCAGAGGCTACACAAATCTGCCTTTTCCTTGCACCATTTCCTCCTCACACTCTTGCCAACTAAAGAACATCCAACAGGCTAATATATCCAACAGCAGCTAATGGACGGCCCTTGAGTGTCCCATTTGAGATCCCAGCAGTCTTGGCTCTGAACTGGAGATCAAAAGCCACCTGTTTGTTGAAGTGGATTCCTCCAGTTAGTCTCACTAAAAAGAAGGTGAAGTCAGAGGTGGTCTGATACACTCAAGCTTTATCTTAGGAGCTGTGGGATGAGTTCACAGTTTTCCATCCACATCCACATCCCAAAAGCCACGTGCAAGCGCTTGGTCAGCCAGTGTGGCTCCAGCTACAGTGTTGGACTACAGGACTGCTGCCTTGTAAACGCCAATTGTAAGTTTTAATGAGACAAACCAATTAAATGGCTTGACAGACCATCACAACAGTGACGCAACCGCTCTCAACCCCCATTACAGGAGCAGCAGAATTTCAAAGAACTGCTATTAAAGAAAAGTCACAGAATAGCTCGCACACAGCCCTGCAAACAACAACATCACCCACAGGCTGTGGAGCAAGGGGAAGGGCGGTGAGAGTAAAGCAGAAACAAGTGAAAGGAATTAATCCAAATACTGATTTTTCCCTTTCTAACACTCAGCATGGGCACAGCTTGGGTTTCAGGTACCATCTATGAAAGGCAACTGCTGTACATAACTCCCACTGTATTATTGGTCCAACAGAGCCTACAGAGACTTATAGCATGGCAAAAAATGCACATGTATTAAATCCCTTGTGCCAGGCAGTGTGTTATATTGTCCTACAGGTACACAGATTGTATTCACTGATCCACCTATACCTACAAGGCAGTTCCTTCCTGAAAACTAGAGGAAATTTTTATCACTCCACACCCTGACTTGGAGGTGTAATCCCTGCAGAGGATCAAGGGATATGGATTTTAGAATTTAGTCTCTTCATCCTCCCTTGGGTACCAGCTTATACATCACCTGCTGTCCCTCCAGGTTTGAAGTAGGAGTCTGGCCATCCCCACAGTTTGCTACAGGCAAGGTCTTACTTGTTTTCAGCATGTTGAGCCCAACACCTTAAATGTCACTAGGACACAATCCAATCAATGGAGTGTTTGGGTGATGCTCCCAGGGTACTACTTCCATTGCAGAGTGTGCATTGAGCAGTTCTCAGTGGTTACAGTCCTCTCCAGCTGACACCGAAAGAGACGTCAAATAGAAGGTCCCACAGGCACAGCAAGGTCCTGCTTGTCAGACCAGAGAGCATTTTACAAAGTTCTTCTCTTTAAATGAGCCACTTTGCCTTATTTTTACATATGATCAAGGAGGATCCAAGACTAACAGAGTAATGAAAGTCACTAGCTACAGAATTCACTGTGGCTTGTCAGTTATTTTCCCTAAATTAAAGACCCATAAACACACCCCTCTTGGACTGCATTGCACAGGGATCATAAAGGGAAATCTCAAGACCTCAACTGCTGAGAAGACACTTTGTTCCTGTTACTGATGAGAGTGAAGGGGACCTCTGTGATGCTGAAGTACACTGAGAGGGTTGAGGGTAGCAGGGGCTTGTGTGACCGTGTGAAACGTTGGTTCTGCCCCATATATGCTGTCCAGGTCCTCAATTCCCAGCTAGGCATTATTCAAAGAGATATTGCACAGAGCCACCTCCTTTGCCATCAGCTCTGACTGAGCCCTGTCCCAGTAAGATGTTGGTGGGAAGCATCCACCACGGACTGAGGCACCGTACTGTGGTTTCAGCCTGAGATCCAGGCACCATAACATAGCTGGAGCTGCAACGCAGGCCACCACAGGCTGAAAACTCTCTGCCTGCTTTTCATGTTGGTATAGATCACTTGACACCAGGCAAAATACCTCTGCCAGCTCTTGACAGCCTCTCAGTAAGATCCAACAGACCAAAACATGTCAGAATGGGAATTTTGCCTTAACAAGCCCAAACTGAGCTACCCCAACCCTTGAGAGCAAAGAGCAACACTTAACATGTCTGTATTTGTTTCTGTGGGGTAAAATATTCTGTCAAGCAGCAGGTCACTAACACATAGCTAGGCAGTTTTCAGTGAACTGGTGCCCAGCTACTGTGACAGTAAATGATAACCTAGTGCAGTAAATGCTAACCTGGTGCCTGGTAGCATCAATGAAGCCAAAGGATGTGCCATTCCCAGCGGCCACAGAGTCATAGATCTAGAGATTCTGATATGCACAGCAACAAATGATGTGCTTCAGAGAGAGGGAAAACGAGGCAGAGCAACTTGGCACAGAGTGAAAGAGCTGCACTGCAGACAGCGAACTCACTGTAGGTGCAAAAGTTTGGCAGGGTGGGAGACACACACCCTGGAGTTGCTCTTATGGCCTTTGTCCCAATCCCAGAGAAAGGGGTGTCCCTTGGGGGTGCATCCTTTTCGCACGTGCACCACAGACAGCAGTGAGGAGCTGCTGTTGCAGGGATGTGGTGGGCAGCACGCACAATGACTGCTTTCCAGGGACGTGGGCTTAACGAGGGGAGACAGCTGAGTGCTGCACAACAACTGCCTCCTTTTCCACACTCCATCCAGAGCATTAGAGCTCTGACAGGTCAGACCTCTGCAGACTTATGTCAAGGGTTAAACAAAAGCCAAGCTGCTGTCAGCAGCAAAGTGAGCCTGCAACTGTATGCCAAAACGCGGTCTGCACAGGTCTGCAGTGAGCTTCTCTTGCACCCCGACGCACTTCCCAGGAGGCAAAAAATCAAGCCAAAACAAAAAATAAAACAAGATAGAAGAAAAGTATTACATGTGGCTTACAAGGCCCTTAACTGCAAGATGGAAGTCTTCATGCAGTGGTTTCATGGTTAGTCCAGTCAGTGAAACTCGGAGCAGTGGACAGCAATGCCATTTAGGGGGAGCAGAGCAAAACCACAGTTTTCAAGACTTTTCCTGGCCACATCTTTGATGGAATCCTTACATTCCCCAGTAAAATGGCTGAAATACAAACTTGAGACAACACACAGGGACAGTGCAAAGCTCTGAGGCCTTCATGCCCACAGCCGCTTCCTTCCCGTTTACTCAGCACATGTGCAGGAGCGCAAGCTGGCAGGACACAGCCATCGGTGCTTCGTGCCTGTCTCCCCTCGGCCCCCCAAAACCCGCCCCAATTTGTCACAATGGCTCAAGAGGGAGTGAGGCTCGCTCTCCTCCGCTGGCCCCCCTCACAATAGAGGATTGCCCTATTTGTGTGTGAAGGAGAGGGGCTGCTGCCCCAGCCCTCGCATCTGTAAGGGCTGGAGACAAGCCGCACAGATAGGCAGAAATCAATAAGCTGGCGGATCAGAGGGCCCGGCGGAGGAGCCGCTCCTTGCACACGCACAGGGGCCGAACATCTGTCAGGCAAACAAAAAGCAACCCAAGCGGAACAAAAGAGAGGATTATTTTAACTCAAGTTCTTCTTCAGTCTCAGCAGGCAACGTTCAAGCCGTCCTCGTATTCAGACACTGAGGCCTTATGGAGTACGGGCTGTCCGGGAAATGCCAAACGCTGTTACCAGAAGACAAAAGAGGGGGAAAAGAAAAAAAAAAATAGATATGGAAAATTCAGAATGTCTTGTTGAGTGCGATTGAGCAGGGGGAAGGTGGAGGGGCACCACTAAGGGGGCAGAGGGCAGGGAGGGGAGGAGGACAGAGTGACGATGCAATGAAGAAGTTGATGACAAATCTCCACAGCAGTACTTGAAAACAAAGCTGATCATATCAAATCTGCCAGAGGAGCATAAAATATTGTTGTGCATCTATGGATTGACAAGCACTGAGGCTGCATCCCCCCAGCTCCCTCCCTCGTGTGAAAGGGCAGGCTCGCTGCAGCCCTGCTGCTTGTGCAGATGAACCCTGGGGTATTGGCAGAGCTGGCCCCACACCCCAATGCCCTCCTCACCTGGAAGAAGCCCAGCTTTGACCACAAGCCCTTGGCATTTCTGGGGGAGCAAAGGATTTAGGGTAAGCTCAGAAACAAGCTGCTATGCCTCTCCCTTGTGCCTGGTGTTAGCCAGCGTACACGGTTACTTTGCACCGTAGTTTCTCCAGCACAGCTGTCTCTTTTAATCAGCGTGTCATATTTGTGCTAGAAATAGGTGCAAAACAGTGAATTCAAGATAAAACAGAGCTAGTAAAATCAGATTTGGGCTTAAAATGCCAGAAACCTTTATCTTTTCTGAAACAGAGCAGACCATGTCATAGCTGAGAATGCTCTGTATTGCTTTCACATGCTACTGCTCTGTGCCCTTATGTTGCTGTTGGCTTGGTGCATTTTTGAACTGAAGTATTATTAGGGAAAAAACCTCCTAGGTTTTGGGTTTCCTTCAGCAGTTTCACAGTATGTAAGCTGCCTTCACTGCTGAAAGCAGAAGCTGTTCTGGATAAAGGTGAATTTGTTTAGCTGAAGATTCTGAAGCTGCAGTTCTGTGGTCTGGAATGCACCCACCATCAAATACTGGCTCACAGCATCCCACAAACAGATATACATCTCAGCCTTAAAAGTGACTTGCCATAGAAGACATGGGTTCTTAATGGCATTTTAGGAAGTATTGCAAAGGTATTTTGACCCAGCTTCATTTCATTACATTCTGTTTGGGGTGGGGGAGGGATGCGAACACAGGGATTTTGACTTAGAGATAACTGGCTCCTTTATTAAAAAAATAAAAACAAAGTAATGATTTGAAAAAAAACCACAACCATATCAAAACATGTGCTTAGCTACTGCCTCATCTTAGAAGCTTCTAAATTTCTTTAGCCTTATTTACAGTGCCCAACACAACTGGCCTGGCTGTCCTAACAGACAAGACCCATAAAAAAGAGTAATCCCTGGTTTTTTGTTTTGCTTGAGAGTAAAGGAGAAGGAAGGGCTGCCTTCCTTATCCCTGGGGAGGATCTGGGCACAAAGTCCCATCTGGCCAGAGGTAACTTCCTGATCTCTTGAACTCAGCCTCTACACATCATGGAGGAACAAGTGAGACTTTGAAGGACTTAAGACACTTGGGTATTTTGCAGACATGTACCACCTCCCTGAGAAGAGCCAGAGGCAGCAGAATAGGGGCTCTGTCAGCAGCTGGAGACAGGCACAGCAGAGATTCTGGTGCTGGCAGCATGTTCCTTCCTCAGCAGAAAACAGGGGCATCTGCCACAAATGCAGCACCTGTCTTTCTTAGAAGCCTTGCTCAGATTTACTGTGACCATTTCATAACCCACAGGCAGGACAGGAACCTCGAGTGGCCACTGCAGATGTTGCAGGCCTGGGTACCTTCACCCCATCTACCCTGGAGATTCCCCAGCATTCATCCTCCATGGAGAGGACAAACTGAGGTTCAAGCAGCAACAGACACACCCTGCATGCTGCACTGCAGGTTTGTGCAGAGAGAGCACATCCAGCCCCTTGCACTTGTCCTACACAGATCTTGCACGTGTACCTGGACTATCTGAAAGGGTTCACAACGCCAGAAAGATCAAACTATCCTCCTAAAACACAGCAATTCAGATGCCAGCCTTTGGCATCTCCTGATCCAAGCTTCACTGGTCCTGAGCCTTCACCTCCTCTACGGGGAGTCTCAAACAGCTTCACCCTGTGAGGAGCCCAAACCCAGAAGCAGAGTCTGTTTCCCACTGCTGTTTCTGGCCCACCCAGGTTGTTGTTGGCTTTCCTTCAGCATTTATTCAACTCAGCTGCAGCCTTTCCTGGATGTCTCACTTCACCTGGGCTGCAGTTTTTCTAAGTGTTGGTTGACTGCTTGGTCATGTCTCAGGAGTTTCAGGGTTCTCATCTTCCTTTTCCAAGCAGTTTTCATACAGTAGCAAACTAATACCTTCTTATCTCACTGTTAGGATATTGCTAATATTTAGCCATAGTCTATGCTTTTTCTTAAAGCCAAAGTTCTTGAGTTTCTTTTGCTCTTTTGGGTTATTTTTTTGCAGGTCTTGAACCACCTGCAAGGCTGCTGTTAAGCCATACCAGAAAATACTTCTATAGAGCTGGGCTTTAGGCAGAGGCTATTAAAACAGAGGGTTTGATGTTATGCTGGTAAATAATAAAAAAATAATACAAAGCTGAACATTTACAGGACAGAAAACCGTTTAATGTGAAGAACAGTTATGGTAAGGGAACAGTATAGTACATTGTGCAATAAAACAGGGAAAATATTGCCCTTCAGCTCCCATCACAGAAACATGTTCCTGATTCTCCTTGTGCACTGGCTCCTCCAGAAGCTGGATAAGGACAAAAGTAAAAGCCAATAAAGTAGTAAGACTAATAAAAACAATGTGCATCTTTTTTTGTGAAATTTTGCCTTTGGAAAATAAGTTTATTTGATGTGTTTAATTTTGTTATTGTCCATCAGCAATGAAAGAGAAGCCATCTCATCAGCAGGATCTTTTTTCGAAGGGCATTAGGCCTGAGTCAATCTGGCTGTGAGAAACCCTTGGATTAGGGTCTTTTTTGCAAACAGTCTGGCATAGCTGTTTCCTTAGAAAAACAGGTTTTGGGGTTGTTTTGATGCCTGTGAGGTTGCTCCACAGGCAAAGGATGCACCTGGAACATGCAAACCGAGGGCAGGGAACCCAGACAGAAGGAGGCATCGGTCACTTGTGAATGGAGACTGACAGACACCTGCTCTGAGAGCAAACACGGTCTGTCAGTGTGATGGGTCCCCATTTCCTCTGGAGCCACAGAGCACCCTGCAGTCCTTCCATGCTGCTTCTCAAAGCAGGAGAGACACAAGGCCCGTGTGGCATAGAACGCACATGATGTGTGTTAGAACGGCTTTGCAGATGAGTTGATGTGGTCCATTAAACTGCACCTTGGGCACTCCTGCTCCAAGAGCCTAAAAGAGAGAGAGGACAAACCAGCAACTCCCAGACAAGCAGGTGTGACACGTGATCACAATAAATTGATGGTGGCCACCGATTGTTCACTTGTTTTGATGGCTAAAATCAAAACAAGTGAACAATCGGAGCAAGTTTTTTTCTTGTGGCTGCAATGATTTCCCTGGTGACTATTATTGTCTTTGAGAGTCACTGCCCTAAGAGATGAGTTCTTTAACAAGTGTACAAATAACTCAATTAGAAATTGAAACTACATTCCTGAGAGGAGTTCAGCAGCCTCTTCTCCTGTTAGCAACAGTAGGAGTTGCCACGCTCTGCACATCGCTCAGTGATAGCTCTTCTCCTTCCTTCAGCAGACAACTCTGCTGTAACTGCTTCACAATGTCATCCCAGTTTTTCTCTTTTGGGTACCAGTTGCTGGTATGTGTGAATGTGCTGATTTTTGGGAAAGTTTCAGCCTAGAAAAAAATTCCTATTACACAAAGCAAAACAGAAAGAGCAGGGAATTAAACATCAGATTTATGAGGTGAAGAACAAAAGTTTGTTGAAAAGTACTTACTGAGTACTCACTTTGTGGATAAGCTTGTTCTATCAAGAAGAGAGAAAAATGAGTCATTCTAGGATTTAAAACCATTGAAGAAATCAAACTTAGGCAGTTTGAGGACAATAGATTGGTCAGTCTGGATTCTGTGACAAGTACAGATATATTAAATTTTCTCCAAGGTAGGGAAGAGAGAGAAAAATATTTTTATTAAATGCATTCAGTGGACGTGGGAAGTCTCCTGCCAGGAATAAAATGTCCTTTGAGCCTATGTCATGGTAGTGTGGTAGTGAAGAACAGAAGGGGTGAAGGAATTGTGAACAGCTGGTGAGTGGCAGTCCTATACCAAAAGAATGAAGTGTGGAGGAGGGGAGAAAGCAATTAGAAAAATCAAAACAACAACAAAAAAGAGCTACAATCCTAACGACAGTGAAATAAAACCCAAACAGTAAAACAAAACTGAAGTGTTGGGAGTGTACGGTCAAACACCAGCTTCCCATGGATTGTAAGAGCAACAGAAGCCATTGTCCTTTGTTGGGGTTGGGAACCATAAAAAATAAACTGGGCTGGGAAGATGGCTGCTGTGTGCTCTCAGTCACATTTCTCAACTGAGTCCGACACAACTCTGACTCTTCAATATGCTGGATGCTCCACGGAGGATGAGTGCACCCCTACCTAGCTGGGGAGATGATCTGTGAGCATTCACCTTCCTAAAAAAATAAAAAAAAAAATAAAAAAAAAATCCCATCAGTTAGAACGTAATTACTTCATTAAGCCTCTCAGGTGAGAAATAAATAATTGCAGGGCGGTGGGACAGGGACTGGCAGCCAAACGCGTGGCGCAGCCTGCGGCCAGCTGCAGGGAGAGGTTTGGGCTGGGGTGTTGGCAGGCGGCAGCACGCCCGGCTCGGGGCTCACAGCTGGCACACAGCTGGCACACCACAGCTGGCACACCACAGCTGGCACACGGCTCTGCCCCGGGGCCCCTGAACTCACAGCTGCACTCCTTCCCGACAAGAGGAAGGCAGAGGTTTATGCCCAGCCTCAGGCGACGTGCGCTGCCTTTCCTGGCAAGCCGTCCCCCGTTGCGCAAGTTCGTCCTTGCGTGCTTCCACCTGGCACGGCAGAGTTTGGGGGGGTTTGTTCGGCTCTTACTCGTGCCGGAGAGGCTGTGAGGAGCCCCCCATCCCTCCGCTCGTGGCTCGGGCAGGCTCCGCAGCACGACGGCACAGCCCGGCTCATCCCGTGCTTCCCAAGCCGGCCGCACTGGCAGGAGCCGGGGATACTGCACAAGGATGCTCAAAAGCAGAGGGGGTCTTTGAGAAAGGGGGGGCTAAGCGCACAAACTGAGAAACAGCAGTGGTGTGTAACATTGTGACAGACAGAGGCAACAAGGGGAAAGTTTTTCAGCGCTTCTCACAGTAAAAACATTAATGGACTTCACCTGGAACAATGAGACAGCAAGGTCAAAACAGAGAATGTTACCTCTTCCTGTATAGTATCAATTATAAACACAAAGAAACAAAGCTAGATAAGACTGGTCTGTAAGTGCAATTCAACACAAAGATAAGATACAAGGTGAACTCAGAAATTCTTAAATCACAGAATGCTGGATACCAGGAGGATACATAGGAAGAATTGTCTTCCTGTGCTAGCCCCGTTCTTACACAGTTCTCCTGACCACTGCTGGAGGCTGGAAAGATCTTTACTGTACACAAATCTTGTTTTCTTTGATTTTTCATTTATCCTTTGAAACTTGACATACTTAGTGATTAAAACAGGACCTGTCTTTGAAATAAATACATTCAAATCACATGTATCCAAAGCCCTACGTTAACCTTACTGCCATGTGTTTTGACATGCAGTATTTTTAAACTTTTTAAAAGGCTTCTGCTCAGAGATGGGCTCATCTTTTTCAGGACATGATTGACAGGGGTCTATTTCAAAATACCTCCCATTAAGGAAAAAAAAGAAGAAAAGAAAACTACCTTGATGGTGAAGCAGGGAATGACAGCAGCAGACAAAAGGTCGTTGCTTCTTTGTTCTTGAAATCTGAAGAAAATACACAGAACTCCATTGTATGACTTTTTCATGCACAACATTGTCTCCCTTGACCCCATGCACATCTGCAGCCTGAAGTCCTCTGTTATCTCTGGATAACAGCTGTTGCATCACTGATTATTCATCAGTTCCACTTTAGTCTGCCTAAGGTGCTGTGAAAAGACCACAAGTTGCTGAGTTTACTAAGTGAATTCTAGATAAAACCTAAAATTGCTGGGAAAAAAATACAAATAACAATGGATAACTCTTACTGGACATTTTGTTTGGTTGTCTGTAGCAGATATGCCTGTACTTTAAGATATTGGAATTGAAGGATCTTTTAAAAAGCTCATAGAATCCCCCAATTTTCTCACCTACTTCCTTTATACTTTTCATCTGGCTTTGGAGAGCAAAATGCAAGGACAAGGAACACATGCAGTCAGTACCAGAGAAACAAGCAAGCCCTTCAGTTATATGATGTGCAGAAGCAGAATTTGCAGAGAGATTAATTAGTGACGATTTCCAGTTAAAAGAAGGGGGACAAAGAGGTATGTGCACAACCCCAACCCCTTGGAATGCAAATACTCCTTGATCTTTATTTGGGGCAGAGGAAGTAATTTCTCTCCTGTCCTCTCACACTTGCTATGGAGACCACAATTGAGTATGCACCTCCTCCCCAGGTAATTCATCTTCTGGGCTCTTCCATCACCACCTCCCCCAATCATTTTCTACCCCTGCCACTCCCCAGTTACCAATGCTCATATTCCCACATGGGTGCTAAATCCCATCAGTTTTTCTGTCCGAAGGATAAGGATGGAAGAGGATTTCTTTGATCTCTGAGACTCTTTCATGGGTCATTTGAGAGGTGAGGATAGAAGAAGGTGAAGATTTCCAGTTTATCAGCAAGGCACTGATGACCACCAGATTGCTGGGAAAATAATAGTGGATATTCCTGAAAAAAAATAAAAAGGCTTTCTTTTCAGCCCAACACTAAGTTGTTAATGAGCTCCTGGTGTAAATTCATGGGGTGCAGGGACTGACCCTAAGCAGGTGGCTCTGCAGTGACATGCAGCTTCCAGTTATTTACTTACAGAAGTAAGTTACACAGCTCCTGTCACTGAAATACCTACATACTAAACACGTGAGTTTAGATTGGTGCTATGGAGCCCACAATGTGCTAGGCATAATGCCAGAAATATAAACCCACCTGGCAGACTGAAAACCAGAGAAAACAGATTCTGTAGGTGCCCCAGAGGAGGCATAGGCTATGTTGTGAGCTGGCCCAGAGTCTAGGTACTGGTGGTTCATTGGCCTTGTGGCCATCAGTAGAGCAGAATGTTTGGAAATCAGCAGCCTTTGATCTCTCCAGACATGAAGGTGCTGCACATGCACAAGTGTTGCAGGTGGGAGTTTGTCTGTGGGACTTATGAGTTCTATAGATCAAGTAGAGGATGTCAACACCTCGTCCTACTGCAGTGATACAGAGGGACTGAGCTAAAGGTTCATATTCAACCTTTGTTCTAAATTCCCTAATTTGATTGCAAAATTACTTATTTTCATGCTCTCAACTTGTCTTTTGTCTCCTCCGTTCATCCTCATCACCTCCCTTGCAATTATATCACACTCCCTTTGTCATTATGCCAAGAATTTGCCAAGGACTTGCAAAATCCTCAATCCTGATTGTTTACCTGTTTGGTACAGCATTTCTGCCTTTTTTTCAGAAAGCAATTCTGCCATAGCCTCCTTCTGTTGGGCAAAATTATGCAAATTGCATAGATTAAATTGCTGTATAATGGTTGATCAGCTTTTCCTTATTGTTTGCCATTTGCTACACAGGATTTGCGTGCATTTAAGAGTTTTATGTGTTTAATAGTTATTTAAGAGGCTTAGCATAGCTAATACCTTCAAGCAGTTCTGCCCCTGCAGGCTGGAGAGAAGTAAAGGCTACCTCTGGCATCGGTGGTTTTGACTGGAGGAGTTTTAAAAATGAGATTTTTAAAAAGGAGTTTTAAAAGCTTGAGTGGTGAAGATGCTGGGAGGAAGATGCAGTGACTGCTGACATTGTTTGGAGAGAGTGCTGCTGTTTACCAAAACTCTCTTCCGTCTCTCATGGATAAAAGGAGCTACCAAGTAGACCCAGCTCCCGCTGGAGGAACGGGTCCAGCAGGATGCTGGTCTCCAAATTCCATGTTTTCTATTACAGCCTGTTTCCACTCATGTAGATGCAAATGCTTGGATTCACTTTGGCACGAGCATAGGCTCTTATTCCGGCTCGAGGCTGGTTGCAAGAGAACACATAGGCATTTCCTCTCAGTTGCCAGATCCTGTTCTCCTTAACATTTTGCCAAAGCATTAATCATATCCCAAATCCCACGTGCCCCTGAGCAGACTCTGCCTCCCAGCTGCCTCGTCCCCGTTCCTTGATAGACAGACTTTCATCTCTCTCCCACTCCTGACACATCCCCGATGTTTCCCAAGAGCTGCAGCCCCAGCAGAGGAGGCAGGGCAGGAACAATGAGTGCTTTGCTGGCTTTTAGGCATCCTCCACATCAGACCACTCCAGTGCACTCAGCAAAGCACACAGAATCCAAGCAGTACCTACGGCTTTTCTGTAAGCAATTAACTGAAGAAGTCAGGTTTGGTTTTCTTAAACAAATTAGCCTTTTAGTATTGAGTTATATACACCGTTGAGAAAACAGAGAGTAAAGTAAATACGTCCTTGAAAAGCAGCCCTTCTCCCACGCAGCCCCAGAGAGTGCTACTCACACATTTGCCCACTGCAAACAGATGGGCCATTTTCTTGTGTCTCTATTAGGTAATAGGCTCAAGCTGTGAACAAATAAAGCAGAAAACACCCAATATGCCAATGTGTTAATTTTGTCTTCCTGTAGGTGTCTCTGTCGATTGCAAAATTGAAGCAGCCCCAACTTGTTCTTTTTTTTTTTTTTTTTTTTTTTTTTTTTTCCCAACAAAGACAAGTTATAACCTTTTTCCTGGGCAAAACAAATTCTGAGCATTTTTCACAGTAACAGATATATAAAAGCTTTTGAATAAGCCATGTGTGAGAAACAACAAAACTTACTCTCAGAACTTGATGGTCTGTCTGTAGCTATGTTATTTATTTAGATAGCTGGACTCTCCATTAAAATGTACATCTCCACACACATTCTTTACCAGCCCAAAGTTTTAATGATAAACCCAGAACCACTGTACCCAATGTGCCTACGAATACACATGCTATATGTAAATATTTGTCACTTGCATGTGGTACATGATGCGCTTCACTGGGGTATAGCTCAGGGCAGCATCTGGCTCAGACTCCACAGATCCTAAAATCTAGTAACATGAGTGAATTGTTCATCATTACTTTTATGCACAGACTGTCCCCATGCTTGCACTGGAACTGCCAGAATGTTTCCACAGGGAACAAAGTAAGAACTTCTAAAGATGTCTAGATATTGACTAAAAAAACCCCAAAAACTTAATATTCTTTTTCCAAGGTACTCTGTCCAATTCTGCAGTTTTACTTATTTTGCCTAGAAAGTCTCTTCCTCCTTGCAAAGTCGAATTCTTCAGCCCAAGGAGGAGGAAGAGCTGAGTGCCACAGGGATTTGTGTACTTCTCAACACAAATTCAACAGTTCTTAATGCACTCAGGCCTGTACCCAAGAGATATAAAGGTGCTTCTCTTTCTTTAAAGCTTAACCTGATTAGAGTCACTCCTATGACTCTTAATTTACCACTATCAAACTGCCTCTCCTATTGTTATAACCTTTCTTTCTTTCACAAGGGCTCTTTGGAAGCTTTTCACATACTTGTTAAATGCTCTTGGTCACAAAGCCTGCTCAAAGTTCCCTTGATCATGTCATTGCTATGGTGTAAAATTGAATTACTTTTACAATGCGTGCTGTACCCTGGCAAAGCGAAGCCTTTCCCACAGTTAGCAGAGGTGGAAGGCCTCAAAAATAAATGAATAAGGGAGGACCAAAAAAAGTGAATTTTCATTAAAAGGGGGAAAACAACTTTTTCTTGAAATGCAGGGAAGGCAAGCTCAAAAAGCTCTTTAGGGAGTGTCTGCCAGACACATTATATCACTGTTTCAAAAGAGAAATGGACTGCTGGGGATGGGTTAATAAGAGTGAAAAGTGAAACATTTAAAGTTTGCTTGATTGTGTTTTTTTGTGGTGGTTATAGACAACATCTTGTCTCCCAAGAAGAATCAAGAACATGAACTGCTTTTTTGTTTCGGAAAAACGCTGTGGGATATTGTAGGGCTGTGGATCACAAAGTCAGTTCTTATCCTTACTTGTGTCTTTTTTATAGGATTGGACATCAAATGAATGAGGTTATCCAAACCAGAAGCAAGTATTAAAACTAGGCAAGCATACACTGAGACCATACTCCTCATACCCCCAAAAGAAGCCCTCTCCCTTCCTGGAAAACAAGCCAGGCTTTGTTGCTTGTATCACCTAAATAAAGGATTTTGATTAGCCCTGCTTGTTCCAGAGTCTCTTTACACTGTACAATAGCAGGGCCAGACTGGCATCCCATTGCTTCCTGCTGGAGATAGCCGTGCCCCTTGGAAGGCAAGGCTCCCTTTGGGAGAGCTCCATGGTGTTGCACTGTCTGCAAGGTGTGAAACACCCTCACAAACACAGGGACATGGCTAACACCCTTCTCGAGCTCAGCACAGTCCTCCAGTGACCCCACTGATCAATTACTTTACCTGGTGTCAAGAACTCAGGCTGATTTTCCTTTCCCCTCTGTTTTTGGTTCCTGACCTGCTCATTGCTATTACACTGTGAAGCTCATGGTCCCTTCTGTCACAGCCACAGGTGGCTTCCTTCACCTTCAGGTTTTCACATACTTAGCAGCACTTTCAGTCCTCAAGCCAGTGGGCTGGGGCCAGCAGGAGCTCATGGCCAGGGGTGCAGCAGTCATGGCCAAGGCCCTAACTGGAGAGGGGCTAGATTCACCCATCCTCATCTTTGGCAACTCAGTCTCAGGAGCCCATAAAGTTAATGACAGTCATGAGCAGCTTCAACCCTGCCTTTTCTGCAAAAGGTGCCTTGCTGTCACATCATGGGGTAAATAGCCATCTTCTTCAGGTGGTGTTCTTGCAGGTATATATTCTACTAAAAACTTGCCTTTGTGAGAGCTTGGTCCTGCCAAGAAGGGTGTTTTCATTGCATTATGCTCATGAAAGGTGTTTGTGTGCAGCTGCTTCCACTGTGCCCTGCCCTCTGACCAGGAAAAGCACATCTGGACAGATGTGACCCCTCTGTTGCTCAAAGGGATTCCCAGTTAACCAAGCAGCAAGGAGAACAATGGGAGCAACACCCTTTTGACTTGCATGGTTTTCATCTTTCTTTTGCTTCCCCTGGATTTCCTAAGGCAGGCTGTGAATACTGAAGTGTCACCACTTGCACATAAAGCCTTTGCAGGTGATAGTGCGATGCTTGTTCACACCAGTGTGAGAGGAACCCCCCAGCAGGAAGTCAGTTCTTTCAGACCTCTTTAGAAATGTGTGATAATCTTATAGTGTATCAACACTTTCTCCCTCCTTCTCTCCCTGCCTCTAATTTCTCTTAAACAAGGCTGTGTTAGTCTCTAGGTTTTGATGCTGCTGCTGACATAGCGCTCCTTTCTTTAAGTTTGTTTCACACCTCACTACTCAGTGCTTTGAGGACAGGTTTATGCATTCAGTCCACACCTAGCCTGCTGTGTTGCACTCTCCATGATGCTTTTTTCCCACATGCTTTGGAAAAGACACATTTGGTGATAGATATGCAGGCCTTTTTGTGTTCTCTTTCTTTCTTTGTTTTTCTTCCCCCTTGTGCTTTGCCTTCTCTCTAAGTGTTGGTCCATATTTAAAATTTTCACATATGAATCACATTCCTCCTGTTCTTACTATGTTCAGATCCAGTCAGATTTTTTTTTTCCTTAACACAAACAGCTTTTATTATGTACCATAATTCTCAAGTTTTCCAGGAAAGGAAAACCCAAGGTTCAAGACCCTCTCTGGAGTCAATGACAATTTGAATGTGAATCCACATCCCATAGGAAGACACTGTCAAAATTTTGTTTGTTCTATGTATGTATTTGTTTTAATTAACAATCCACCAAATAACCTTTGAAAGATTGTTTTATCTTGATGTGCAATAAAGTTGAAGAGTTTGAGAAGAGTTTCCTGGCCAGCTCTATTTGTGTCACTGTCATCTCTGAGTTTCTCTGAGAGCTTGATTAATTTGCTAATGCAATTCAGCAAACAAGGCAGCAGCTTGAGTTTAAATTTGGGAAATAATGACACAGAGGACAGGTTAAGCAATATTCCCAAGGTTACCCTCCAAACAGGCTCCGCCACAAGACTGGTTTGGAACATGTCATACCAGGCACCACATCTGAGATGAGAGATGAAGGGATTCAGAACCTAGACTGGCTTGGTTGCACTCAGTGCTACTGTTTTGTTTGATGCGGATGAGAAGCAGCTCAGAAGGAACTTACGTGTGAACAGGTAAGTGTGTGCCTAAACCATCACCTCTGGAGCTGCAGGGGACACCTCTGCTCACTCCTGACCTGTAAAACAGAGTGAGTAACTCAGATTAGGTCTGAAGTGTCTCTCTGGTGACAGGAGATAAGGTCCCTGTGGCTTGTTTAGGGAAAGACAAATTATGTACAGTGAAAGGCCTGGAGGGAAGGAGGGGAAACTGTAATGAGAAGGACAATACATTCAGTACTGCCCTGATCCTGTAGAAGAGAAAGGGAGCAGTGACCAAAGCCTTGATCTAGATTAGATCCAAAGATCTGGTTGAGGCTGCAATAAGATCATCTTCAAAGCTTAAGTCCTGACTTCAATATTTGTTTTCTCATCTTGGGTAAAAGCTTCTTTGAGGACACTGCTTCAGGCACACCTTGAATACAAAATCGTGTGAAATTCAAAGTGATAAAATAAACAGATAGAAAGAAGTCATTTGAGAGACCAGAACTTTAAGCAACACTGAATGAAATTATACAGAAATTCCAAGATCAGTCAAGTAGGGTATCTTAACATATTTTATCATGGTTAAATGCCTATCAGCGTGGGCCTTTCCAGCAAGTTTCTTTTGATTCATTAGAAAGAATCGCAAAAGAGCAGCTCTCATGGCTCTTTGAAAAACTCTTGATTTTTAAAAACTTAAGTAAGAGTTGGATTTCTGCCTGAAATCCTGTATCACAGATTGTCTCTCCCAGGGTGAAACTCTGTGTTCAAACATGTGCACATCTTTGCTATATCCAAGCCCTTTATTGTTATGGATTATTCTTTTTAGAGGTCCCTGAGGACTTTTAAGTAATTTTCTTATAATTAGGGGTACATGGTGAAGCATGCACAACAGCACTCAAAATGGAAATGTTCCTCACATGCTGCATTATCTGGCACACTCCTTCTGAGGGGTGTCTGGCTTGGGCTGTAGAGTTTTTCTAGTTCATGTTTGTAGAGTTTGTCTTACATCAAAAGAGGACCAAGAGAAAAGGGAACAAAATCTTGAACCCGCTCTCTTTCCTCTGGCACTACTGTGAAATATGTTCCCAAAAACGGGAACAAGAGTGACAGCAGGTCAAATTATGCAGCGTTGGTATATAAGTGCTCTGGGAAGGGTTACCAGGGCATTTCCATTATTTGCTGTGGTTGTTCAGTGGTTGTGACATTTAGAGGGTACTTTGAAGAAAGTAACCCGGCTGGTAAATGACAGCAGAGAAAGGGGAAGCCAAGCAAATGGAGAGGAGGGAAGTTCACAGGGATTTCCTGATAAGATGAAAGGGAAAAGAAAACTCAGTGAGCTCTTATTCAAAAACCATTTTGGTGGCCTCTGTTTGAATGAGAGAACTGTTTCTTGGCATGCTTAACAACTGCTTGGTCCTGTCCAGGAGTGTGCTTCACCAAATGTCTGCTGCATTTAACACCACAGTCAGCTTTGTAAGGTGTGATGGGAATTATTTTTACAGCTGAGCTTCTTCAGACAGGCTCACGTGTGTAAATCCTGGTGGGTTTTAACACACCTCTGCTGCACTAAAGAGAGAAGTGCTGATCTTCACCAGGGTTTATAAGGTACATGAAAGCATTAACACCTGATGTTTAAGCCATATGAAAAGCAGCCTGGGAACCTGGTGTCCTCTACAGGGAAAAACAGTGTGCATGTGTTGAGATGAGCACAATGACAGTACCTTCCCTGCTGATTCTCAGCACAGATTTTGTCATATTACACCCAAACCCTTACACACACAGTGATAATGAGAATTGATGCTAATGATAAGAAATCCTCTGTCCTTTGCTTATAACAATAAGCCAACAGTGAAAAGCTTTGGCTTTTGCTGAAACAATGGTGAAATGGGTAGTGGAGTTTGAAGGAAGAGAGGCCCAAGCCCTTCAGCAGTGCCTCCTGCTGCTCTTGGCCTCCTCTGTTTTCATTGCAGCCTCTTTGTCCATGTGGAGCTCTTCACCCAACCATCAATACACTGAAGGTCATAATTTCCTAACCTACCCTGTTGGCTTCCCCGTGGGATTTACTAGCTCCCTCCTTCTGGTGATCTCATTTCCATGTGTATGGGATGAGGTGAGAGCATGGCCATTTCAAAGCCTCGGAAATGGACCTCCAGCACTGGGGTGCTGAAGGAGGACAGGGGAATCAGCATGAGAATGTTATCCTAACACCTTGGCAAGAATGAGAGCCCTCACACAAATGTTTATTCAGAGGCAGAGGGATGGCCCTGCTGCAAAAATAAAATGCTGGCAGCATTTTATTTTTCACTGTTAGAAGTGTGAAAGGGGAACGGGTAAAGAAATTTACAACTTGCAATTCCCCCTCTGAGACCTACAAGATGCTACAGAGCTGTGGAAAAGCAAAAGGCTTTTAAGGTGTGAGAGGGAATTCAATGCCCACGGTGAGCTTAAACCTGCAGCTTGTTTTTCTGACTGTGCTTGGAAAGAATTCAGACATAAAGTTGATGTCAGCAGAAGATGGATCAGAAAAGAGCAATGGGATTTTGCCCAAGTCATGGCTTTCAAAATCAAGCAAGATCATTCTTGTTTGTGGCTGGAAATGCTCAGCAGGCTGATACAATCTGGCCACAGAGCTGTGCAAGGGGTGAGGTACCTACCAAAGCTGGTCAGGTAATGAAAGTTATCCTCTGCCTAGCAAAAACTGTCAGGACTTATCTGGTGCTCCTAACAGAGCACAAGGCTTGCTAATTAGCGTTGGACACTAATGAAAGGTTAGCATGGTGATTGCTGCTGAACCAAAGCAGTGGCTGCTCCTGCTGGTGCCCAGCGTAAGGTGCAGGAGAAGGCAGAGAAAAGGTGTTGTGTTCTGACCCAGCCCAACCAGCTGTGTCCTGGGAGCTGCCTTCAGCTTCCAATAGTTCTCTCTCATGTCTTCCATCTATAGCTAGAGCAGAACATGTTGTTTTCCACATTAATGTATCACACCTTTCTCCTGGATGAATGCACATATGGGATATTTCTAAACATTTTGCCCAACTTTAAGACAGTTTTGCAAAAAACCAAGCCTTGTCTGTCCCCGCAATATCCCTTGGGACCAACCTGTAGGTATATTTAACATGCCTGGAGCAACAGCAAAATAAAATCAGAACCTGCTGTGGGCAGGCACATTTCAAACCCAGAAGGTCCATGAGACTTTTCTGACCCCAAAACCTGTGTCACAAGCATCCTCGGCCATGGAACTTCAGCCCATCCTGCTGTACTGAGAGGGGCTTAGAGTTTGGGAAGATGATAAATTGTGCTGCCCTGAAGCAGATTAAAGCAGGCTAGCAGAGAGCATATCCTTATTTCTCACACAATTCACATGGGTGAGTTCACCTAATTTCTAAGGTTTGCCTGCCTGTCAGTGATAAGCAGTTTGCAGTTTGCACTGGTTTCCTGTTCTAACCACCAGCCTCTGGCTACCTTGTGTTACAGGGTCATGCCTCTACTCCTGATCAGCGAGTCCATCCCATGTCCAAAGCCTGACCAGCTGAGGAGGAATTGAAGTGATAAGCCAGCACAGTAGCTTGGTCTTGTTGACCAACCACTCCAGACAACTGAAGGAGATTACCACTTTTATCTGTACATCAGAAGCCAGAGGCACATACTTCTAACTCATGTTAATGTGACCAGGACTAACATGAGCAAGGCCACTTCCATGGAGCAATGTGTTGACAAGTTACATTTTTTTTCATTATATTTAGCTTTTATAATAAAATCAGGCCATTTAATTAAATGCATGTTTTTTGCTCAGATGTCACAGCAGACTATTTTCTAAATCAATATAGCATATATTTTCACTTAATGAAGTCCAAAGCTTTTGGTATGGCACTTTTGTCCCACAGATAGTAACACTTAGTCTTCCTTATTTGGGAGAGCAACAGGTCCCAGAGATTTCCAGAGAAGCAAAAGAGCTCCTGGCTTCTGCAGAAAGTCCTCTCTGCCTCTACTCTGGTACAAGACTTCAGGAAAACAGTCTGGTTTCATCCCAATGCTATCTGAGCTGCCCATTTCTAATAGTCAAAGGAAAAGCAGCACTTCCCAAGAACAGATTTGGGTCTCAAGTGAACTGGATAGCTTGTGCAAGAGACTGGCTCTCCCCTAGCTTGAGCAGAAGCAAAGGAACCGTGGGGCTGACTGGAATAGCACACCTCAGGGAACCAAGCCACCACCACCACCAAGCCAGCAGGCTTCTAGTTTGTGTCAGCACTGCAGGCTCCCTTTGTAGTCAGAGACAAAACAGGCACAGCCAGGTGCCTGTAGGAGAATATTTTACCACCTATATTAGGAGGGGCTCATATATACTTGCTGTGTCCTGGACTGGCAAGTGAAGAAAGACAGACTCCCAGTTTGGATCTGCAGCTTTCAGACAGCCAGTGCTGGATGAGTGCCCTTAGGTATCATAGGTTAGATGCCTCCAGTTAGCTGATGGGCAAAACACCTTTGTCAGTCCCAGAGAGGAGCTTCACATTTTCAGAACTGAAACCCTTTTAAAAAGAATCAGGAAAAGTAGCAGAGGAGATAGTTATTAACTTATTGGACACTTATGTCTTCAAATTGAATCATCTTCAGCTATGTGACGGCAAAACAAGAGCAACCAGAAACAGCTGCAGTGATTTTTGCTGAAGGAAGAGGCCTCCCAGCCTGGGCTGAGATCTTGCACACAGCCTGGTCACTCTGGCTAGTGCTAATCTCACCAGCATCTTGGAAGGTCAGATGATAAGCTTGCACATCCACATGGAATTTTCCGCAACAGCCACAGGCATAAGTTATTTTCAGTGATCCAACCTCAAACTTCCTATCAAGGCATTTCAATTCCCATATAACTGAAGACAGAGCACAGCTGGCTACTGCTTTTGGGGATAGTAAAACCGTATGGAAAATTGAGGTTGCAGATTTAAAACACTCAAATAATTATAATTAGACTCAGGACACTCTGAGTTTCGTGCCTGACGTGGAATAATCATGCAAACAACTGATAGTGAACCAATGAAGCATTACACATTCTTCACAATGTATAAAATGTTATAAATTATACAATGTTATAAAGAAGCATTCCTGATTTCCTTATAAATTATCAGGCTTCAGCACATATCTGAAGATGGTGTCAGGCAAAGTGAACTGATGGTTTGATCTGGTGTAGCAAATCCCACTTTGTTTTGGTTTCAGCCCCATTTTTTCCAGCAGCAATAGTTAATGTTTGATATGCAGGGCACAGGGATAATTATCACCACATCTGTTTTCTCTGTTACAGACTGCATTTTTAGCCATGTAATCACTTACAATTGGATGGAGGATTCTCAGAATATGTTTATCAAAGACAAGTATTGAAAGGCATCTGTTTCATTTAGTCTGGAAAGAAAAAAAAAAAGTTAAAATTGAATACTTACCCTGGAGCAATGCTGAAATTATGGTACACACTAAAGTCCAAGCTACTGCTCTATTAAATCAACTTTTAATGCCTCCTTGTTAAATCTACTAACCTTTCCTGCTCCAGACATGCCCAGATTTCATGAGCATCTTTGCCAATACTAGGAAGCAACTGATGGCAACCAAGAATAGAACACAGAAAATTTAATTCCCAGAGTTAAACCAGCTTGTATTTTCCACTGTTATAATAAGCAAACTCTAATTAAGTGTACTAAGCAAAGGCCTGGCTTGCAGAAGCTCTGCACAGACTGCAAAAGCTATGAAGGGCAGGAGATGCTTTATTTGACAGCTTCTGCTAGAGGAAACAAAAATAAATACTTACAAGGAACATTCACATAACCCCTTGCTCATTTCAGAGTCTGTGGTTTGCAGATCATTGCAGGGAAACTGAAATTGCAGTGCTTGGCTAAGTGAATTCCCACATATCTGTCTCAAAGTCTTGTTGTTCTTTGAAGCCAGAGGAAGTTTCAAGTATTAAAATCATCTGTAAGATCTTTATGAGGCAGTGTGACAAGGTACTTGGTGCTTGTAGGGAGATGAAAATCCAAAGATCTGTAATTTTTTTCCAGCTATTCTTATGCTACTGGTAGAAGACCCTGGTACAGGGAGATACTCTCTGCTCACCCATCTATTCTCCTCTCACCCCCCATCTGCCCTGCAGTTTTATGGCAGAGTTGCTGGTAGAGAATCCTGGGCTGCAAAGCAAAGACATCTTTTGTTTGGGAGTGGACACTTCCCAGGTCTGAGTCGTGCCTCAGCTGTGCCCCATTCTACACCACTTAGTGGCCTGTGTCCAGGTCACTAGATCCAAACCCTGAAGAATCAGGTGGGAAAAAATGTAAAACATCTCTTCCAGTAGGGAAGATCTGAAGTTGCTTTGCATGAGTTTTCTGCCTGCATTAAAACTCTTAGATGTATGGTGACTTCCAACAGGATCTGGAACTATCTGTCCATCCATCCATCCATCCATCCATCCATCCATCCATCCATCCATCCATCCATCCATCCCTACAGTGTTAACTGGTGCTAATAAACCACTGTACAGTATTTCAGTATTTAGAACACCCAGCAGTGCAAAGTCAGACTTAAATAGAAGCACACATTTCAGATTCATAAAAATGACCACCAAAGGTTGACTTCATGCTAGTCTCTCAGCTGGAAGCTGTCAGTGTGATGAACTAAGCAATTCCATTTTTTAATGCCATGTAAATGATAGCGCTGTGTTGTGATACATCAATTAAGTTCTTTGAATAAATTAATCAGAAAATTCTGTAAGGATGCTTCTTTGCTTTCTAAAGGGAAAAAATACTAAACCCAAACACAACCCCAGGCTTTGTGTTTATCTGGTGGTTTGTTTTCCTCTGGAGTTAATTCATGGGTTGAAATCTCCATGCATATATATTCACACATGTAAATAAGGAATGAAAGGCTTCACATTCTGTGTGAAAGGCCTCAAAACACTTCTCATAATTTAACTTAATAGATGTTAGCAACATGCCAACTAAATAAAGTGCCTCACACACATTTAGATGAAGCATCAGTTTTGCAGCTGACTGACTACTGCTCCATTATTTCTACTAATTACATATTTATCTGCCTTAAGGAGCAGTTTTAACTATTGATTCAACTAGAAACAGCTTGCACAAAGCCAAAAATAAAGCAGCATTATGAAGTCAGACTTTTACATGCAAATACAGGACCCAGTTAGCAGGGTATAAAGCAGCAGTCATGTAACTTCAGAAAGAGCTGCACCACCTCATGTGACAACTAACATTGTTTCATCTCAGGTTTTAACATAAAAGCACAGAAGCTGGTTACAGTAGGAGGAACTTAGGAATGGCACAGTGCATGTCAATGTCCTGTGGTCACTGTAAACACATCCGTGCTACACAAAAGAGCAAGAGTCAGATTCATAAATGCTGAGTGTTGCTCAACATGATACAAAGAGCTTGGCACCTTCAAAAGGAAGCAGTGCTGTGTTTTGAGCAGACCCTAATTTCTCAAAAATCAGTGGACTCTTCTTTTTGCTTAAGTACTCACAGAACGATCTGAAATCAAATCTTGATTATGTCTGGCCTATGTTCAAACATTATAAGAGTCAACACCCTTCCTACCTAAGTCTGGATTGCTGCATCACACTTACATCTTCATTTATAATATAAATCCCAAATTCCATTTATATAAATTAAAACGTGATTTTCAGTGCTTGCAGCTTCTCAGGAGTGGCTCTGGCTATCTAAGGAAATGAGTGCAATGTTTATTTGTTGCACAGACCTCTCAGATGCTGATTTTGCTAACCCATCTCTAGTTATAGTACACTTTCATTAACTCATGAAAGGTGCATCCTATCCCTTTTCTTCCCTAAACAACCATACAAACAAAAAAAAGAGCAAGCATTATAATGTCATGGATCTAAATCTCACCTGGCATGGGCCAAGACATTAATGCAGAGAGTCTATGGAGTTGCACTGATTTATGCAAACAAAGAGACTAGATGCTGAACTGCTGCAGTTTCAAAATATGTCCTTGTAATGTTCTCCAAGACTCAAAGCCCATAAGTGAATATCACAGCCAGGTCAGGCAGCAAAAGTTGAGGTCTTGCTGGCGATGAAACTTTGGGAGGCTGCCTTAGAGTTTACTCCT